>NC_069500.1:1405593081-1405595581 GCF_027579735.1 Bombina bombina
AGTTCTGCAGATCACGTTTAATTCCTCAATATGCAGGACACATTAGGGTGTATTGTCTGTATAAGGTAGGATTATTCTGCGTTGTAATTTTTATTTAAATTTATATCAGTATTTTTTTTTTCATTTGGGCAGCACAGGTCTGGATTACAGTTCTGATGATATTTGGTTCTGGTATTTTAATTCACTCATATATAAAAATGAATTGAGGAAATTAAATATGTAAAAATGAATTATGTTTCAGCCAACATGATATACTTATAGGGACATTTACATAATTATATATATATCTCAATCAGTGTTCTCCGCAGACAAGTAGCATTATAAAGTAGCCGTGTGGAGGCAGTGTAATGCTTCTAATATTATACAATTTTCTGTTATTGAAAGCAGAAATTTATTGCATAATTTAAAATAAATTTATTTCATGATAATTTGAGTAATATACATTGAAAAATGTTAATATTAGCTAATTTTAGCTTATTTTATTAAAATTATAGCCATGTATTACCCCCATTGAAAAGGCCAGTGTAATATTTTCTAAAATTATATCATTTTTTGATATCCAAAGCACACATGAATTGCATAGTTTACTATTAGCTTAATATTGGCTAAAATTTTTGCCGGATTGTCAGTAAAATCAGCCACTGAAAAGGTCCTGGGGAGAACACTGATAAATATATATATATATATATATATATATATATATATATATATATACACACGCACACACACACAAATATAAAATAACCTCTGCACTGATCAAGCAATTACTATGTAGCGTGTTGCAGGGTAAGTATTCTTAAGTCTCTTGGTCGCATGCCAACCTCTCTCAGCTCACTAAGCATAATTAATAACTTGGGCTCTAGTTTTTATTATAACATCAGTGTTATAATGTAACAGAATATGCTGGCCCATTTACAGCAGATCTGCTCCTGGTAGGTATTCAAATAACTGCTCCTGTGAGGGTTAGAATGAGAGAGTAATTTATTAATAGTGGCTTTAAGGTTACAAATGAGTTAAGTACGGTCCTTATTGGTGACTTGTGCTGATGACTAAAGTTCAGGTAATAAAAAAAAAGAGAAATTTTAAATGAAAAACATTGCTGTATGATAATGATAAATGTTAGTGATTGCCTCCCTGTTAAAGATACTGTGATCTATATTGCAGAGGAAAGTAAATTCCCTAATCCGCATCTGGGGTCACCGGATGAACGTCTGGCGCTGCACGTGCTTAGAAAGCAAGGTCTTGTTCACGAACATGTTGAAACCAGGTCCTTGTACAGTGCTCTGCAGCCTGACATAGAACAGGTATGAATAATTTAATGTCTATTAAACAGCAGGGCACTTATATAACAAAAGCAGAATATCACTGTATGTCCACGTGCAACATCACCACCAGGATCAAAGAGACCTTTCGATTTCAAACATCTAGTAAAAAAAACAGGCTCCTCGCAGCAAACCTTCCATTACCTTGCACAGATGGGGCGCTTAGGGAAAGCTAAACTTATTTTATTTTTTTAGCATTCGTATATGGTGAACCCAATGGAAATAATTCACTAAAATCTCATACTGGGTCCTAAATATTTTCCAAACTCCTTTCACTTTTTCATCTTTATCACATACTTTATCACACAATTTCCTACACTTTTTAATTTGTGCAAAACAATCTTTAAATGAAATCATTTTCTTTGCGGAAAATCTCTTGCTGGCCAACTCCTTGATGAAAAATAGGGATATATACTGTATATAAAATGCTAAATATGAACATTGATTTAGAAATAGGGATATATACTGTATATAAAATGCTAAATATGAACATTGATTTAGAAATAGGGATATATACTGTATATAAAATGCTAAATATGAACATTGATTTAGAAATAGGGATATATACTGTATATAAAATGCTAAATATGAACATTGATTTAGAAATAGGGGATATTTTGCAACACTTGTATTTGGCTATAGAAAGCTTTAAGAAAAATGTATGGTATTTTAAGAAGCTTACAAAAACTAAGAAATAAAATATTATAAAGCAGCTATTGTACACCTTTTACAAAGTCAACGTGAACAAAGAGCAGTTAGATTACTAGTAATATGTTTCCTCCATGTGCATTCGTTGATGTGTTTGTACAGGGAGGGAAAATTAAAAATGCCCTAAACTTAATAATATTATTGAAGACAACAAAAAATATAATATAAGTTTATAATTTTAGCACCCTGCCCATTTGTAATTATAAAGTGTCTAGCAAGACTAGTAATTGCCATTTTACATCAACCATTTGATATATAGTAGGTTATGTGACAACTGTATGATATCTAGAGGGTCAAGTGACATCCATATAATTTCTAGAGGGTCGTGATAACCATATAGTATCTAGAGGGTTATGTGACAAACATATCTAGAGGGTCATATGATAACCATATAATATCTAGAGGGACATGTGACACACATATATCTAGAGGGTCATATGATAACCATATAATATCTAGAGGGTCATGTG